>NC_056735.1:38186930-38229566 GCF_019279795.1 Protopterus annectens
TATACCAGACTGACCAACAAGCAACTCATGTACGCTTCCTTCTAGTAACGAAAGGGCAGCGGGGTAGAATTAGTGACTGCAAAGTCACCCCCACTGAAACAGTTGGCCCTCAGCATAAACCACTGGTTGCTGCAATCCACTGTAAACAGTAGTCAGAGAAGGCGCTAAGGTCAACCAAGACTAAGCTGAAGACCTTAAAGTTTACCAGCAGGAGAAAGCACAACAGTGCAAGAATTACTCAGGGCTCTTACTCCTCAAGTAGAAGAGGAAGCATGTAAAGTTGAACAAGAATGGCAGTGCCTAAAAGCAGCATGTGTTAGAACTACAGAACAGATATGTGCCCGAGCCAGCTATGGAAATAAGGTACATAAGGAAAGCTGGTGGTGGAATATAGAAGTCCAGGAAGTCATCAAAAGAAAGAAGTCATGCAGGAAAAAGTGGGAGACAGAGAAAGTGGACCAGGCTAGGAAAGAATATTGGTTGGCTGACCAAGAGGCTCAGAAAGAAGTTGCAACAACAAAGCACAGGGCACCAGAGACACTCCACCAGCTTCTGGGAAGTATCCAGTAGATGGCACAAAGACACTATATCAGGTTGCAAAACAAAGAAAGATAAAGACAGGCACCCTTCATAATGGATGCCAGCAGCAACCTGCTCACCAGTCTATAGTACATCGAAGGCAGATGGAAGGAGTACTTCCAGCAGCTTCTGAATGAAGGAAATCCCACAGCAGCTGTACTGCCAATGACACAGCCTACAAGGAGAGAAGAAGAGGAGCCCACCCTGGAGGAAGTAAGAATAGCACTAAGGAAAATGAAGTCAGGGAAAACAGAAGGCTCAGATGAGGTTGCAGGAGCTATTATAAAGATACTGGGTGAGATAGTGAAGAACTAGCTCCTTAGGGTACTCAGAGCAGTGTGCAGAGAAAGGTATATCCCAGATGACTGGAGCATAAGCATACTAGTACCGGTGTTCATGAAAAAAATGGGACAGTCACAACTGTGGGCTGTACAGAGGTATCAAACTCCTTTCGCACTGCATGAAAGTCCTGGACAAGGTGACTGATAAATGAATACACAGATTAGTGGAAAGTAAGACTGGAGATGAGCAGTTCAGATTCAGATCAGGATGCAGCACAACTGACCCAATGTTTGCAGTGAGACAGACAGTTGAGAAGAAGCTAGAGATGAGGAAAGAGTCCAACTGGGTATTCCAAGACTTTTAGGAAACATATGATGAAGTCCCAAGTAAGATGATTCGGGCAGTACTGCAGTGGCTCGAAGTATGAGAAACATTGATAGAATTAGTGCAAGCTATGTACAAGGCCCAATGACTCAAATACAAACAGTGTTTGCTCTCATAGAGGGGTTCCCAGCAGGAGTGGGCATGCATCTTCAGCTCTGAACTCACTGCTGTTCAAACAGGTGATGGACTACTTTAGCAAACAGGGTGGATGGGACAGATCAACAAAGTTGCTGTATGCAGATGATCTAACATTACAGGCAAACTTTGAATAAGAAATTCAGCAATGGAAAGGGGAAATGGAAGGCAAAACTGAAGGCACAAGAGATGAAACTGATTATAGATATGACAGTCTTAACGGCAGCAAGATGGGGGAAATCAGAAGAAGCTGAAAACTGAGGCAGAAGGGAAACAGTGGAACAGGTTAACAGCTTCAAATATCTGGGAGGGGTGGTTAAGGAGAAGGGAAGCCTGAATGATGAGATCAAAGAGAGAATCAGTGGGGATTCAGCCAAATGGCACAGAGTGTCATAGTATATGAAAGAAGAATGCCAAAGAAGCTGAAAAGAAAGGTGTACAAAACAGTGGTGCAACCAGTACTACTGCATGGTACAGAGAGCTGGGCAGTAAAGGCAGAGCATTCAGGAAGCTACAGGTGATGGAGATGAAGTGCTGGAGATGGAAGGATACACACTATGGGAGAGATGAAGAAATTAGTTCATAAGAGCAGAAGCCAAAGAATCTCCAACGAAAGAAACAGTCAAAGAGAACAGATTTACGCTGGTTCATGCACACGTGCAAAAGACAAGGAAAGACCGAGGTCCACCGTAATTTCAAGTTTGTTTGACACAAAACAAGTCAAAAAGAAAATGAGCTAACACAGCTGATAAAGACATTTAATGTACAAAATAAAATAAAGGTGAGCGCTTTCATATATACTTCTTCAGATCAACTAACAAACACATTAAGCTGCATCAATAAATAGGCAAATCAATTAACAAGTCAAACCCTCATCACTGTTACCATAACAACTAAAAAGAAGTTATGTCTTACCATAACGTTCCATCTGTGTTGTAGATCCTCATCCATTCACTACTGATAGGACTTCAGTTCCGTCCTCGGAACCGACATGGCCGGTACTAAGCTCGCCCCAGCCAAAAACTCTCAGCTAAGACCTACCCACAATGCTCCTCACATAGTCTCTTCAGATAGAGTTTGCCCGCCCTTATAGTATAAAAATAATAACAGTGATGACAGGAGGCTCTGTCTGAGCAGATACCTTAACTAATAAGGAGATCCTAAAGTCCATCAAGAGTCCAGGCAGGGGGAAGGAGGGCGGGAAGTAATGAATGAAGATCTACAACACAGATTAAACATTATGGTAAGATATAACTTCTTTATCTGATGTTGTAAATCTTCATTCATTCCTTACTGATAGGACCGAGTCCCCAGCTACTTGGGTCCTGGGTGGCCCTAAGGAAGGACATTCCTGAGCACTATAGAACCAAAAGATGCTCGTCCCCTGGAGGCCAAGTCCAATTTGTAATGAGTGATAAAGGTATGAGGGTTTCCCAAGTGGCTGCGGCACAGATATCATCCATAGAGGCTTTGGAATGAAAGGACACTGAGCTAGCTATCGATCTAGTAGAGTGAGCCTTTATTTTGGAAGGCAAGGACGCTTTGTTTTGATGGTAGATGAAAGTAATGGCGTTTCTGAGCCAAGAAGATAAAGTTATTTTGGAAACAGGCCTACCCATTCTGGGTCCTGCAAAGGCCACACACTATCTATTTTTCTGAAAGATTTATTTCTGTCCAAGTAGAAATGAAGTTGCCTATGAACATCGAGGGTATGCAGAAGGTATTCTCCTCTATTTGAATGGTGGGAAAAGAAAACCCGAAGTGGAGAAACCAAGCTGTGAGCTTGAGGCTAAGGAGATTGGGGTGAATCAGTCCCTGAGGATGAGACAGCAGTCCTTGGGATTGAACCAGGATCCACGGGCTGTGAATCTGGTGAGGCCATAGGAATGGGAACCAGACCTGACAAGGCCAATAAGGGGCAATGAGGATCACTTTGCTTCTCAACCTTTGAGCGTTCTGTAGAAATTTTGGGATGAGGGGAAATGGGGGAAAGGCGTACAGTAGACCCGGAGGCCAATAGTGCATCAGAGCATCCTTCGGGGACTCCCTCTGAGGAGGGATCAGGGCAAAGTAGCTTCTGCATTTGTTGATTAGGGGTGAAGCAAACGGGTTGCAGCAAGGCCTGCCCCAGCGGAGGAAGATTTGAGCCACTATTGTAAGATTGAGGGACCTCTCATGAGGCATCAAAATGTTCCTGCTCAGATTGTCTGCAATAAGACTGAACTCCTGCGAATGTGCATTGCTTTGAAAAAGCGGTTGGAAGTCATCGCCCAATTCCAAATTCTCATGACTTCCTGACACAGGGGATAAGACCTGGTTCCACCTTGTTTGTTGATGTACCAGATGAATGACATGTTGTCCGACTGAATTGCAATGGTCCCAGAAGGAAGGGATGTGTGGAATGCTTGCAACACTAAGAGAACTGTTGGGTTGTTTGTTTCTGAAAACTTGTTGCAGTTAAACTCTTTTTTCTAGAGGCTCCTTTAGCTGTTTAAAACTTTCATTTAAAGGCTCACTGGTGCTTTTCAGCTGTGAGAAATATTGTTTGTTTCCCACTCTCCCTCCCTGTTGGTATAGTGTTTTTATAGTTGGTGGCTTTGCAGTTGCCCGCCCCTAGTGTAAATTTGATCTGGGACCCTCCTCCCAGTCTAGTGTCAATACCTCATTCAACCCAGTACAGGGAGAACATTTGAAAAGGCCAGTCAGCTTAGTTTCTGCTACTCCTTTCTCTCTTTCCACTTAATTTTTTTTTTTTTTTTTTTTTTTTTATCTGCTTTTACTGTATTTGTGTTTCTTCCTACTTTATTTTGCTTTTGCGTCATCTTAAAAGTACTCAATTGTATTTATTACTGCTTGGTGTAACTCATTCTAAGCCTTTTAGTTTAAGCACTTGGGCTTCAGACCAGTTGTTTTACATTAAGAAGGTTTGTGGTCTGCACTGTAGTGGCAGAACAGGTAGCTTACATCCTTCTAAGTTGGGAACTGCTGATTGAGGGCTCAGTGTCTGTTATTCTAAAAGTGTATTAGTTCTGGTTTAAGCACTTGGGCTTCAGGCCAGTTATTTTACATTAAGAGGGTTCGTGGTCTGCACTCTTGTGGGAGGAGAGGCTGGACTCTGCCCTTCTGAGCTGGGAATTTCGGGTTAAAGGCTTATAGTGCCTGCATATTTGAACTGCTTCTTACTGAAATTGGTACACCTTGTTTGCTGTAGCATAGGCTAGATCCAGGCCTGCTGAATCTAGCTTTGTTTGTATAACTTGAGCACTAATCCAACCATTCGTTAAAATATTCAATTGTATTTATTACTGCTTGGTAGTAACTTGATTAAAGTGTAGCTATCATTCGAAGTCTTTCGGATTAAGCACTTGGGCTTCAGACCAGTTGTTTTTCATTAGGAAGGTTTGTGGCCTGCACTGTGATGGCAGGACAGGTAGCTTACATCCTTCTAAGTTGGGAACTGCTGATTGAGGGCTCAGTGTCTGTTATTCTAAAAGTGTATTAGTTCTGGTTTAAGCACTTGGGCTTCAGGCCAGTTATTTTACATTAAGAAGGTTCGTGGTCTGCACTCTTGTGGGAGGAGAGGCTGGACTTTGCCCTTCTGAGCTGGAAATTTCTGGTTAAAGGCTTATAGTGCCTGCATATTTGAACTGTTTCTTACTGAAATTGGTACACCTTGTTTGCTGTAGCATAGACTAGATCCAGGCCTGCTGAATCTAGCTTTGTTTGTATGCTTGTTGTTTGTTTGATTATTTCCCTGAAACGCTAATTACACCTAAAATGCGGCTTTTCAGCGCTTCTGTGGATCCCTAGTGATATCTGCATTGCTTACTGTACTTATTTCCTTGTTTCACTTGAAAGAAAGTTACTGTTTGTTGTTTTTGCATTTAAGTTACCTGTAACACATTGCATTTAAGTTACCTGGCACTTGCTCACTAAAGCAATTATATAAGTCAGCACTAAAAAATTAAAAGCACTACACCCTCACAAACTCCCCTTAAGTACCTTGTTCCCCATTGGCCCTTTTTTTCAGTTATAAAGGAATTCCCAATATTATTCTAGCATGTCCAAATGTCAGTTGTCAATCTCCTCTCCGGTCCAGCTGGTGAATCTGGGAATCTTGAGGCAATGTTACAACTGCCACATGTACACAGACAACCCTCTCCTCCTCCTCCCAACAAATTCCAACGCATGTGAGAGATGCAACCATAAAGCCAAACTGGAGGCTAAGCTCTCTCAACTCAGTACTGGCGTAACCAGTCAGGAGGAGAAGGAAACCACACTCACTACAATTCCAATCTCACATAGACCTACCACGACAGCAAACCAAACAAATAAACACACAAAAACATACTCTGAGGCTCTAAATAAAAATCTGCCTAAGCAGCAGAGGCCTCCAAAGCAGACACCCAAGCAACCGCTAACCCAAAACAAAACACGTGCAACACATAGCTCAGAAAGCCAGTGTGCCGAACAGTCACAGCACTTAAGGCTAAACAACACACCTGATACACTTGTAATAGGTGACTATCGTCGGGCATACTGACGTCCCGCTCACCAGGCTGAACAAGGAGAAGGTCACTGTGAGCTGCCTGTTGGGCACTAGGATCCGCCACATAACACAAGCACTCAGGTCACTCCAAGGCAAGTACAAATATGACTCAGTCATTGTCCATGCTGGTGTGAATGACCTGAGACGTACCTCCCTGGACTACATGAAAAGAGACATAGAGGAGCTCTCTGAGCATGTAGCCCAGGCCGGTATGACCCTGACCTTGAGTAGCATCTTACCCTCACCAAGAATGATGCCACAATATGAAGACAAGATGATCAATTTCAACAACTGGCTTAAGTATTGGTGTCATTCAAAGGGGATCCAATGCCTGTCAGCCTGGGATGACATGCTCGACAAGCCAAGATGCTTCACTAGGGATGGCTTGCACCTGTCACCCCTGGGCTTTCGGATATTGGCAAAGGCTCTTGCTACCCATATAGTGCCTATTTTAGGCAAGCTCAAAAGACAAACCCACCTCCATAGGTATCACACGGGATAAGAAACTAAGAGTAATGCTACTCAACGCCAGAAGTCTAAACCTCAAGATGCACATACTCAAAACTCTCCTTAGCATGGAGAACATCGATATCTGTGCAGTAACAGAAACCTGGTTCAAGGCTCCCGAGAGCACCCCAGCACAACCAGGTTATACCTCATACCATGCTTTTCGGCCCCAAAACTTGGACCGAACCACAAAAGGAGGGGGAGTATCAATATTCGTCAAAGGTACCCACACCTCCAGGTTGGTGGCACAGCACGAAGCATCAGAGACTATCCATGTGCAACTAACAGTGGGTAAAACTGACTTCTAGTTTACAGCCTGCTACAGACCACCCTCCCAAACCCAGGAACCCCACTTGGCCTTTCTGAGAACACTGGAAAATATGAAGGTCTCTCCAAACACCATTATATTGGGCGACTTCAACTACCCAAACATATTCTGGGAGCATTACTCTAGCTCCAACACCCTAGCCCAAAGGTTCCTAGAATTTATAAACTCAAATGCTATGGAACAACTTGTTACCACTCCCACAAGAGGGGAAAACATACTTGACCTGATCATAATCAACATGGGGACTCTATGCTCCAGTCCAGAAGTGTATTCCTCATTGGTAAGATCAGACCATAAACTAATCTCACTGGATATTCACATCCCGACCCCACCCCCTGCCCAGAAAACCACAGTGAAAAACTTCTCTAAAGCAAATTTCACACTCCTCAATACTGAGGTGGAATCCTTCAAAGCCCCCGGGCCTGTGGAAAATACGGCCCAGACCTCAGAATCCTTTATAAACGCATTCTATGAACACCTTCAGGAATGCATGGATCATGCAATCCCAAATAAAACCAAGACCCAATCCTCCAAAGGCAGACATCCTGTCTGGTGGACCCCAGCCATAAACAAACTATACAATAGAAGGAGGAAGCTACTACACGATAGAGCAAAATCCCAAAAAGGGAAGGTATCTCTGATCAGTATTAGCAAAAAACTACGGGCACTCAAAATCGTCTAAGGCCAGCTTCGAGAGAAAAATTCACAGGACACTAAGGATAATCACAAGGCTTTCTTTAGTTATGTTTGGAACCTGGGTGGGAATTCCCAGATATGCTCAGAATTAGTCCAAAATGGCAAAAAATACACCGAACCCAAAGACATTGCCAACATCCTAGCTGACAGGTTCAGCGCAAACTTCTCCTCCTTGGTGAGGAGGTCACCAAAAGGGCAAATATCTATCCCAGCAGAGTGCTGCCCCCCTGACATATCAGATGCTCGGGTAAGAGCCGCCCTCTCCAAAGCAAAAAACACAGCATCAATGGGACCAGACGCTGTCCCGGGCTGCGTCCTACATGAACTCCAAGAAGAGCTAACATAAAACTACTGTTCAATCTCAGCCTTACTACAGGATATGTACCCAAAGAGTGGCATACAGCAACAGTGGTCCCTCTCCACAAAGGTGGTGCCTCAACGGATCCTTGAAACTATCGCCCCATAAGCCTGACTACCTTGGTCTGCAAAGCTATGGAAAGGATCATCATGGACCTCGTAGATAAAGATATTGGGGACCTACAGACACTGGATCCTACCCAGTTCGGCTTTGTTAAGGGCAGATCCTGCCTCTTAAACCTGGTCGATTTCTTTGAAAAAGTCACCAAGGCCATTGACGAGGGGAAGGTGGTCCACACAGCCTACCTGGACCTCACAAAAGCCTTTGATACAATACCACACTTGGGCAATATAGATAAGCTCACCAGCTTAAATATAAACCCCTATGTCACTAGATGGGTTGCAAACTGGCTCAAGGACAGAACCCACATGGTTAGAATTTCTGGAGCCATGTCAGACTCCAAACCAGTTACAAGTGGCGTCCCACAAGGCTCAGTCCTGGGACCTCTCTTGTTCGGTATATATTTCTCGGAGGTACAGGCCAACATGGAAGGACTGTGGCTGACCAAGTTTGCAGATGACTGCAAACTGGGCACCATAATCGACTCTCCAGCTGACACAAGCATCCTCCAAAAGGGCCTCATAGAAACAGACAACTGGTGCCAGAGCCATGGCCTCAAGCTAAATGCCAAAAAGTGTATAGTCATCCCCTTTGGCAAAAACAAAGTGCCCAAAATTACCACATAGGTGGTAATCCATTAAGTACAGAAGAAGTAATTAGGGACCTGGGGACCCAAGTTGATAGCAATCTCTCATTTGACAACCACGTGGCCAAAATGGTTAGAAAAACATTTTATATAGCCCACCTAATCATGAAGGGATTCACATTTCGATCAGGGGAGGTCATCATGCCTCTTTACTCATCCCTCATCAGGCCCATAATTGAGTACAATGCCCCTTTTGGGATGTACCTTACCAGACACCTGCAGCAACTGGAAAGACCCCAAAAGTACCTCACCAAGAGGATCAAAGGGCTCAAACAGATGCCATATGCTGCCCGGTTAAATAAACTCCAGCTCTACTCAGTGGCATACCGCCTGCTCAGAGGCGATCTATGCCTGACGTATAAAGCCATGTCCAACCCGGAATTAATGGACATGCTGCACCTCAGAAAATCCAAATCCCATCGAGCTACGTGCTCGAGAGACTTGAGCCTCAGCACTGAAATAAATAGGACATGCTGGAGGGACAGATTCATAACCAAGAGGCTCCCTTCACTCTGGAATAAAATCCCAGTCCAGGTTAGGCAGAGTCCCTCATTGACTCTCTTCAAGAGTAATCTTGATGAGTGGATGGGAGATCGTAGGTTTACCCCGGGTATCACTTCTGTGTCACTGTTATACAAAGGCACAGTATACTAACCTCGAAAAAGGGCATAGCAAAATTAATTTAAAATGGGTGGCGAAAGCCAAACACACTCTGACTAGGCTTATAAATTCCCTAGGGCAGATAGCCTAGTATGAGCCTATGAACCTAAGAACTGCCTTCAATTCCAGGACATTTATGTGCAAACTGGCCTCCATGGGGGACCAGGTGGCTTGGACAGTCTTTCCCTGGAAATGCCACCCACACCCTAACAGAGAACAGTCTATGGTCACCATGGCTCTGGGCTGGGGGAGACAGAACGGTCGACACCAAAGATTTGTTTCTGGCTTCATCCACCATAGCATTTCTTTCTTGCAATGTTTTGTAAGGCGTATCATGTGGTCGAATGGGTGGGTTAAGATCGACCATTGTGATGAAAGGAGCCACTGTAATAGTCTCATGTGCAACCTTGCCAGTCATACTAAGGTAATGGTCGCTGCAATAGAGCCAAATAGTTGTAGTACAAGGCATGCTGGTACAAATGTCTACGAAAGAGGACTTGAATCTGGTTTCTTATTTCTGAAAGCCTGTGAAGAGGAAGGGAAGCTTGACAGGACATTGTGTCGAAGATCATTCCAATGAATTCCAGTGTTCTTGTTGGAGACGTGTGATTTCTCCATGTTGTTCGTGATACCTAGGCGAAGAGCAAGGCCTTGAGTGTAAAAGAGACTGAGGATGAGAAGGTTCCTGGTCGTGGCGGTAAGAAGCCAATCGTCTAGATATGGAAACACCTGGAATCCTTGTAGTCGGAGATGAGCTACTACGACTGCCATGCATTTGGTGAACACTCTGGGGGCTGTCGAGAGACCAAAGGGCAGCACACTGAACTGGTAATGACCGTCTCCCAGCCGGAAGCGGAGAAATCTCCGGGAGCATTTGTCCATCTTTATGTGGTAATATGCATCCTGGAGGTCTATAGAGCACATCCAGTTGTCATTCCCCAGAAAGGGGAGAATGGACTATATTGTAACCATCCAGAATTTTTGAGGTTTGATAAATATGTTTAGTAAGCTGAGATCCAGGACTGGTCTCCAGTCCTGTCTTTTTTGGCACTAAAAAGAACCTCGACTAAAACCCAGATCCTCTTTGGTCTGGTGGGACTGGTTGGATGACTCTTCTTAGCAGCTTTTCTATTTCTAAGGCTTGATTGTAGAAAAACAAGGTTGAACACTGCTGGCAGCGTTTTAAAAACTTTATTCTTAAAATCACAGGATAAGCGCTTTCGGGATGACCCTTCTTCAGATAAATAAAAGAAATGATAGTATTTGCTTTTATACATACAGAAATCCAATCACATTCAATGAAATACACGCCTATTTTTTAATATAGGCTTAATTGGTACAACCTCATTCAGTCCAGGCTTCCTATTGGCCATCAAATTAACAATCCAAGTAGTTTCAATTAACTCAGTTTGAAGCATGATATCACCCCCCCCTAATGCTAGGTCTAACATTTGCAATAGCCCTAAATTTGAATGTGTGTGTAGGAAATAAAGCAACATGCCTATACAATGCATTTCTTTCATCTTTATTCCTAATACTGGAAAGATGTTGAAGAATTCTAACCTTGAACATGCTGTTTGATATCATGCTTCAAACCTGTGATTTTAAGAATAAAGTTTTTAAAACGCTGCCAGCAGTGTTCAACCTTGTTTTTCTACAATCATCTTCGTTTTGCTCTGGTTGGACTTTAGCACCTTACTGTTTATTGGACATTTCAGCTATTTCTAAGGCTGCAGCCTCCCTCTGACCAGGTGGAACATTGGGAACTCGTTTTACAGGTCTGGGAGTGAGGTTGAATGGGATATGATAGCCTCTAGATATTACTCTCTGCATCCCACACATCTGTTATGAATTGCCAGGCCTGCAGGTGCAGAAAAAATCAAACCCTGACTGCTTCCAGAGGAAAGCAATTGGGCCGCTGTTCAGGAGCGCTGGAAGGGTTGGCCAGAGAAGGAATCCCTAGCGCCCTGGTTGAATGGACCCCCTCTGCCCCAAAAGGGGCGTCTTCCGGATAAGTTGCCCCCTTTGCCCCAGGGGGATTGCTCATCACGAGTGCCACGAAAAGATCCTTGGGACTTTATGAACCACAATTCCCCCCCTCTGATTCCTTGAGTAGGATCTCTGGGGGGGGGGGGGGGTGGAAAAACATATGCCCACAGCAGACAAGATCTTTCCGTCTTTCTCACTATGTGATAGTGTGTCTCTTACTTTGGGACCAAAAAGGAAAAATTCGTCAACAGGCGCGTTGACAAAGGAAGATTTAAAAGGGTCCATGAAGTCACACAAATGTATCCAAGCATGCCGTCTCATGATGATGCCCGATGCGGCTGCTCGAGCTACCCCCTCGGTAGTGTGAGAAATCAACCGCATCAACGAGTTCAAGATGGACCTTATCCAGCATTATACCATACTAGTACTACCACACAATAAAACTATATCTACCAAACAAGAAGATAAAGGGATAGCAAAAAAATAACTCTCTCATTTTTTTTTTTTTTTTTTTTTTTTGTACAGAGAGCTAGGAAAGGAATACCAACAATGGAACCAAGAAATACCAAAAAGCTAAGAGAAGGGCCTACTAAGGTAGAGAAGAGGTAATAGTACCAATGATAGTAAGAAATAACTACCGTGATTACTGGGTAGGGTTTAGTCAGGAAATAAAGAAAGTAGAAATGCGAAATTACCTTAGATGAAAAAACTGGCTAATAAGACTAAAACTAGAAATAACCACAAAAAAAAAGCTACACTTAGCTTGAGAGAAGGCTTGGCACATCTGACGAGGAACACGGCAAATGAGATCTGAAGAGACTATGAGAGGGGCATTGTGGACAGGTCTTAGCTGAGAGTTTTTGGCTGGAGTGAGCTTAGTACCAGCCGTGTCAGTTCTTAGGATGGAACAGAAGTCCTATCAGTAAGGAATGAACGAAGATTTACAACATCAGATTTAGTGTTTCAGCTTCCTTGACAGCAAGTAAGGTTTAAGTGAAATATTGTCATCAAACCAAAACCTCTATCTGCCTGCAGGATGATGATCCATTTCAATTCACTGTTCTGTTTTATTAGCAACACATCCTCCCCCAATACTCTTAGAAGTTAACTGTACCACTCTAAAGAGAAAAGTATGACTAATATTGGGCGCATGACTTGTTAACTGATTTGCCTATTTATTGAAGCAGCTTAATGTGTTTGTTAGATGATCTGAACAAGTATATACGAAAGCGCTCACCTTTATTTTATTTTGTACATTAAACGTATTCATCGACTGTGTTGTTTGCTCATTTTCTTTTTGACAATGCAAAAGAGTCGAAAAACTTCTGGTGAACATAGGTGCTGGAAGCTATTGAAGGCTGGAGGGCAGATGGCAAGAGAGGCACTTAGTGATTTAAAAAGGGCAAATTTTTTAAAGGTATTTACTACCACTACAGGAATATAAGCATGATGCAAGCTAAGTTTCAATAAGGATAACTGCACATAAATTTCTTACAAGATTAGCAATGAAGCCAACCTGTGTTGATAAGAGTCAGTGTGTGTTAACGAAGCAATGACAGTAACGTTAAATCAAGCACGCCACTCTGAACTGTTACCCTTTTCTGTACAGCTTATTAGTGGAGATTAATTACCTGACAAAAGTACCTGATGCAGTGCTTCACCTGCATAGACAGAACTGCAATAGCTTTGTACGCAGGGAAGCTATGGATCTAGTTCTGACCATACTACTGACAAGATGCCATACACTTTATAGTATGCAGCTGTAAATATGCAAGCTGTAGTACTGCTAAAGCTTGTGTATTTCCTACTTCATAATAAATTTTACAGTGGGCTGCCAGGACTGTGGTCAGAAATAGACAAACACAAAGTCCTATCTTACATTCTACTTGGCATGCAGTAACAAAAGTGAGGGAAAATAAATACTGTGTGTCTGAGTTTGGAAGAGCAGACGCACACACACACACAATACACTGCTGCTGCACAATTCTCCATTATATGTTTCACGCATGCACGCAAGCACACGCACAATACACTGCTACTGCACAATTCTCCATTATATGTTTTCAGTCAAGTTACTATCTGCAGTCTAAGAAGCAATAATGAAATAAAATGCATACAAAAAAGTCAGCCATTATACATTGAAGTAAAATGTGTCTCAGCAGAACTGCAAAACTGTAGGTAGGATAAATACTACATTGTACAAACCAGAAATGCAAATAAGAGGATTACAGCTACACATCATTTACCAGAACTGCAAAACAGGTACTCCACTTATTACAACAGGTTGGATTATACAGTTGGCATTAAATAGACTTCACAATATAGTACTGTATCACGTCATTCTAAGGGGATCTAGTATCTGTCTGCCTGGGATGATATGATCGACAGACCGCGATGCATTGCCAGATATGGCCTGCACCTGTTGCCCTGGGGATTCCAGATACTGGCTAAGGCTCTTGCCACCCCTATTGTGCCTTTTTTAGGCAAGGTTCAAATGACAAATTCACCACCGTAGCAGGTACAAGCAAGCAAAATCTGAGGGTAATGTTACTCAAGGCTAGAAGTCTAAACCTCAAAATGCACTCATTCGAGGCACTCCTTAAAATGGAGAACATCGACATCTGTGCAGTGACAAGAGGCCTGATTCAGGGCTCCAGAGAGCAAACCTGCATTACCAGGCTATAATTCATACCACGCCTTTCGACCACCTAACCTGGACCGAAACACTAAAGGCGGAGGCGTGTCCATATTCATTGAGGATATATACACCTCCAGGCTAGTTGCTCAGCATAATGCATCCGAGATTATCCAAGTGCAACTAACTCTGGGCAAGACCGCAATCGAAATTGTAGCTTGCTACAGATCCCCTACCATGCCCCAGGATTCCCACTCCTCATTTCTTGATACACTGGAAAATATTAGGGTACAACCCAACACCCTAATAATGGTCAATTTCAACTACCCCACCATTAAATGGGAAAACTACTCATGTACCAACGTTTTTGCTCAACATTTTCTGGAATTCATAAACTCCAATGCCTTGGATCAACTTATCCACACCGCCACCAGGGACAGCAATATCCTAGACCTGGTCATTACCAACATGGGCGACCGGTGTTCCACACCTGAGGTCAACTCCTTGTTGGTCAGATCTGACCACAACCTAATCACCCTAGACATCCACACCCCACCCCCCTCCCCATTTGGGAAACCACCGTAAGAAATTCCTCCAAAGCCAACTTCACGCTTCTTAAGACAGAAGTGGCAAACTACACCCATGCAGATGGCAATAGAGTTAAGACTGCTGAATCCTACACAAGTGCATGGATTGTGCTATCCATAACAGAATCAAGATGCTATCCTCCAAAAAATGGAAGCCAATCTGGTGGTTCCTTGCCATAACCAAACTCTACAACAGAAGAAAGAAACTGCTACAAAAAGAGTAAAATCCTACGATTGGAGCAACTCCCTGGTCAGCCTCAGTAAGAAGCTGAGATCCTTCATAAAATCCTTCAAAGTTAGTTATGAAAAAAAATTGCCACTGTTTCTAAAGACAACCACAAAGCATAGTATAGCTATGTCAAGAACCTCAATGGCAACACTCAGATCTGCTCCGACTTACAGCACAATGGCACTAAATATACAGAACCAACTGATATTGCCAACATCCTGGCAAATAGGTTTCAGTGCTAACTTTACACCCTCTCACCCCCTAAAGGGCCTATCTCTATACTGGAATGCAAAGTTCCTGTAATCACGCCTGCACAGATAAAAACCACACATTCCAAAGCGAAGAACACAACATCCATGGGACCCAACAACATCCCAGGCTGCGTTCTACATGAACTGCAGAACAAACTGGCACCCCTCCTAAGCACCATGTTCAATCACAGCCTCACCTCAGGCTTTGTGCCCACTGAATGGTGCACAGCGATGGGTTATCCCACTCCACAAAGGGGGATCCACCACGGACCCCAGGAAAGTACAGTTATATACACTTACCATAAATGCAGTTTGAGTGTATTCACTGTTGCAGTCCTAACCAATGGGTTACCCGGCTCCCAGTAGCCCTCAATCGACCAGAATACCAAAGGTAAGTAAAAATGACGTCAGCTGCCGTCAGTTGTAAAGGACATCAGGGCATCAGATACAAAAGGAGGCAGCCGATGTCACTTCCTCAGTCTTTCTTGCCATAACAGTCAGAAGCCCCCAGAAAACAAGGCATAAACTAAATGTAGCCTGTACCTTAGGAAAAGAGAAAAAAGGGGAAAGGAGGGAGGGAAAGCAAGACAGCAGCAGTGAATACACTCGAACATCTACATTTATGGCAAGTGTAAACAACTGTAATATATTCTTCGTGTTTCACTGTTGCAGTCCTAACCAATGGGTTGATCCCCAAAGCCCAGAGAACAGGAAGGAGGAACCAACAAAATCAAGGATTAGAGATAATGCCCTGCAGAACAGCAGTGGCAAACCCTGCCCTAGCTTTTGAAAACAAAGGCAAATTATAATGCTTTTTGAAAGTGTGAACAGAAGACCACGTGGCAACTTCCAAAATATCTTTAGTAAGGACTCCCCTTAAAAGGCTGCAGAAGTGGAAGCTGCTCTAGTTGACTGGGTCCTAACCCCTTGAGGAGGAATCTTGTCATGAAAGGAATAACAAAAAGTAATACAATGAGCAATCCATTTAGAAATGGTTTACTTAGAAACAGCTATGCCCTGGGCTGCAAGGGCAAAGCTGAACAACAGCTGAGCTAGTTTCCGAAGGTCTTTAGTCCTGTCCAGGTAAAACCTGAGCTGTCTATGCACATCAAGAGAATATAAGATCCTTTCACCTCTATTTTGAGGAATAGGAAAGAAGGTAGGAAGGTGTATGAACTGATTAATAGTCAGGCTAGAAACCACCTTAGGCATAAAGGAGGGTTTGGTTCTCAGAGAAACCCTATCTACATGGAAAAGAAAAGGCTCCACAGCCATCAAAGCCTACAGCTCCAAAACCCTCCTTGCTGACATTATAGCCAAGAGGAAGGCAGTCTTCCAAGAGGGAAACTTTAAATCTGCAGTAGCAGCTGGTTCAAAAGGAGGAAGAGTGCCTCTAGAACAAAATTAAGATCCCAGGCTGCAGTAGGTGCCCTTCTGGGAGGTTTCAAGTTGCAAGCATCTCTGAGAAACATTTTCATCAGGGGATGAGAGAAAATGGGTTGTTCAAAAGAACAATGAGGAGAAATGGCTGAAGCATGGATCTTGAAAAAGAAAGACCACCCTGAAACAAATCAGCCAGGTATTCCAGGATCAGGGGAAGGGTAGGCTGAGAAGAAGATTCCCCTCTAGCCTGCATCCAATGAGAGAATCTTTCCCATTTGCCAGCGTAGGACTTCCTAGTGCTAGGCCTCCTGGCCTCCCTCAGGACGTCAACCACCTGCTGGGAAAGGGAAGAAGAAAAGGATGGAGTCATACAATGAGCCATGCTGCCAAATGGAGAGACCGAAGATGAGGATGTAGAATGTTTCCCCCTTCTTGAACCAAAAGATCTGGCTTCAGAGGAAGATGCCAAGGAGGAAATTGGGAGAGACTGCGAAGCAGTGGATACCAATGCTGTCTGGGCCAGTCCGGAGCTATAAGAATAGTCCTTGGTCGTTCGTCCCTGATCTTCAATAATACTCTGGAAAGAAGAGGAAGAGGAGGGAAGGCATAAACGGACAGTAGCGTCCAAGGGAAGGACAGAGCATCCACTTTCCAGGCTCTGCTGTGATGCTGTCTGGTGCAAAAGAGAGGAAGAAGATGGTTGTCTGGAGAAGAGAAGAGATTCACTTGTGGAGTGCCCCAACACTGAATGATGGTGTAAAAAAAAAAACTGCTCTGTTCAGCTGCCACTTGTGAGAGTCCAGGGTCTGTCTGCTCAGCTGGTCCACCAAAACACTGAGCCTTCCTGGAAGAAACTGAGCTAGGAGACGCAGGCCCAGGGATGCTACTATGGACCAAAGACTCGTGCTCTGTCTGCACAACAGGTAAGAATGAGTCCTTCCCTGCTTGTTGATGTACCACATGGTTGTGGTGTTGTCTGTCCTGACAAGCAGGGTCCCCAGAGAAAGAAGATGCTTGAAAGCTAGTAAGGCTTGCTGGACTGCCATCAACTCCTTTAACTTTATGTACAGGTGCATCTGCTGGACATTCCAACTTCCCTGTATGCATCTGCCATCCAGGTGAGCTCCCCAGGTGTAGTCCGATGAGTCTGTGGCAAGAACTTGAGTGGCAAGAGGTGGGCGAAAAGGCATACCTTTGTTCTGTAGACAGTTTGCTGCCCACCAAAGAAACTCTGTCCGCAAACATGGAAACAGAAGAATCATCACTTCCAGGTCCTGTGTGTGCTGACACCAAGTGTTCTTGAGGTACCATTGCAATTTCCTCACATGCAGTTTTGCACATGGAATCATGAGAATACAAGAGGCCATGAATCCCAGAGCTTGCAGGTATTTCTTTGCATGGAGCTGGGACAGGCTTGCGAAGTCCTTGAAGTAAATTGAAAGAGTTGTCTGCTTCTCCTGGGTGAGATCCATCATCTGGGTGGCTGTGTTCAGACTCTCTCCCAGGAATGTAATCTCGTTGGATGGCACCATTTTTGATTTTTCCACGGTGAGAGGGTAACCCAGGGAAGAGAGAAGGGTCTTTATTAATTCCAGATCCTTTAGCAGCTGTTCCTGAGAATTTGCTTGAATTACACAGTCGTCCAAGTATGGATAAATCTGAATTTTCTTTTGCCTGCAAAAAGCAATGACTGGAGCCAGGCACTTTGTGAAAACTCTGGGAGCAGTAGATAAGCCAAAGGGCAGGGCAGAGAATTGATAATATTGCTTTCCCACCCTGAAACAAAGGCATTGCCTGCAACTTTCCCTGATAAAGATGTGCAGATAAGCTTATTTGAGATCCAATGTTACCAGCCAGGAATCATTTTCTAACATTGGCAGTAACTGATACAGAGTGAGCATTTTGAACTTTGGAATTATCAAGAAAGTGTTCAGGATGGATAGATCCAGGATACAATGCCAGGTGCCTTCTTTTTTTGGAACTAGAAAAAGTCTGGAATAGAATCCCTGGCCTACCTACTGAGCAGGAACTGATTCTATTGCTCCCAGATGTAACAGAGACAAAATTTGCTTTTCTACTTCTGCCTTTTGGTTTGGAGGAGCGTCTGGGAGTCCTTTGGGTACTAGAAAGGTGTGGAAAGAAAACTTGTGCCCTAGGGATACAATTGTGAAAACCCATTTGTCGCCCGTGATGGTGGCCCAGACATTTGCAAACAGGGCCAACCTTCCCCCTAAAGGACTCTCCGGGCAGGCAAGAACAGGCAGAAGTTGGAAAGAGTCATTGAGAATGTTTAGACTGAGATGCAGGTTTAGAACCTTCCGCCTTGGAAGAGGAAGCCTGCCACCGTTTAGACCTTTGAGGGGTAGCCCCCTGCCCCCTAGAAGATTTGTAACCTCTAGCCCTAGAACGGCTCTGTCTACTAGTATCAAGGAACGTCCAACTCATAGAAGGGTAATCCCTGCTAAAGCGAGGACGCTGAACTTGCAGAAAGTCTTTAACTGTCTGCATAGACTTGGCCTCGTCTTCCATCTTCTTGAGCACTTCCCCTGCTTTGCTGCCAAAAAGACTGTCCTTATGCAAAGGTACATCTAAAAGCTTAGCTTTAACAGTCTCAGGCAGGGGCTGCTCCTTGAGCCAAGCGTGCCTTCTAATAACAGAGTCAATAGCTGTAGCTCTACAGGAGGCTTCTAGAATGTCAAAACCACAATGTAAAGAATGCTTATTGACTAGACTGGCAGAATTCAGCAAATCTTGCATATCCTTACTGTCCACCAACTGAGGCACACCTGCTATCCTAGCTTTAATTGCTTCCAAGGTGTGCTGCTGGTACTGCAGCATATGAAAAAGACAATTAGTAGATCTAATAGTAAGAGTGGCAGAGGTATAAACCTTTTTACCTCACATATCTAGGTTCCTGGATTCCCTGTCAGAAGGAACAGGATTTTTTGTAACAGTGGCCTTAACTCCTTTAGGGCCTTGAGAAATAACCTCCAGATCAGCCAACGGATTCCTGAAAAGAAACAAATGAAAATCAGGGACTCTATAGCACCTGTCAGGTTTCCTGGGAGCAGGAGGAACCAAATTTGGAGTCGAGGAATTTTCCAGAAAAACATCAATAACTTTCAACACAGGTGGAATAGCCAAAGGCTTATGCGGAGGCAAATCCAAAAACTCCCTAATCCTTTTCTTAGAAAGAGGGTAATCCTGACTTTCCCATTTAAAATGTTCCCTGAGAGTAGCTGCGGTGGTGGTGCTGCGGTAGCGGTCACCTCCCAGTAAGACGTTGTCCTATTCGATTCTCAGCTAGAGCGTCTTCTGTGTGGAGACATGCATGAATGGGCGTACTTTCGTTGAAGGTTGTGCGTCAGGGCCGGCAACTCGGCACGTAAAAATCTACTGCCAATCATTAGCGGACCGGAGTTCAGGTGTGGCGACCCCCAACCGGGAAAAGCCGAAAGACACAACAACAACAACAAACAAAAGAGAATCTTCTGGAGGAAAAGCAGAAGGGATGGACTCCTCTGTGTCTGAATCCTCAAAAGGAGAGAAAGCTTGAGAAACGTCTTCATCCACAGAAATACTAGAAGTATCCGAACCTGAAAAGGACAAAGCTTCGGGAGAGACATCCCTACCCCTTTTTGAAGGAGGAGGCTGTGAACCCCTAATAAGAGTCAAAAGGTCATCAGCTATTTTGAACATTTGAGAATGAGAGGAAACTGGAACCTGCAAGTATAAAGGACTCAGGAGGCCTGGCTACCACTGAAGTTGCAACCAAAGTTGTCGGTATGAGCTTGCTGTCTGAACGAAGAACTGAGAACTCAGACATCAGAGTCAGTTTCATGGCTCCGGAGCCAGCTGAAGAGGCAACAGGCGGAAGGTCAGAAGGCAAATTGGACACCGGAGGCCTGGGAACCTCAAAAATGGTCTCAACCAAGGCCTGTGGTTGAAAATCTGCGGGCTGCAAAGTTGCCTCACTGGCTTCTGCATGACTGATGACCAACCTAACATCATCTGAGGACTTGACCTTCGGAAGCCTGTCGCTGTCGCGATCCTTATCCTTACGCTTCTTGGGGATATCTGAAGCCTGAACAGTGGCGGATGCCATACCGACAAACTTAGGTCAAACTTCAAAATGCTTAGCTAAAAGCTTGGCCCGACAACAAATAGTACGTGGATTAAAGGAAGCACAAAGATCACAGTTAGGAACATCGTGGTCAATGCCTAAACAAATAAAACAATAGGAATGAAAATCTCTATGGGGAATCTGCTCTCCACAAGTAAGACAATTATTAACCTTTTCTGACATACATTAAGGCAAGAAAAGAGTATCCTCAATGGGATACTTAGCTGTAGTTGACTTCAACTTTGTAGTCGGAAACACAAGAGGTAAACTGCCGACCGGCACTTGTGCAAAAAATGCTTCTGCTTCGGGCTCCGCAGCAAGGAAGACTGAGGAAGTGACGTCAGGTGCCTCCTTTTGTATTGGACGCCCTGACGTCCTTTACAACTGACGGCAGCCAAAGTCATTTTTAATTACCTTTGGTATTTTGGCTGATCCGAGGGCTACCGGGAGCCGGATAACCCATTGGTTAGGACTGTAACAGTGAAACACAATGAACATTTACTGCCCAATTAGCCTGATGAGCCTGGTCTGCAAGGCCATGGAATGTATCATCATGGAACGTATAAACAAAGACATTGGTAATCTCCAAACTCTGGACACCACCCAGTTCGGGTTTGCAAAAGGCAGATCATGTCTCCTAAACCTGATGGACTTCTTTGAAGCAGTCACCAAAGCTGTAGATGAGGGTAAGGTTCCTCACACCGCCTATCTAGATCTCGCCAAGGCTTTCTACACCATCCCCCACTTTGGAATTATAGATAAACTCACTAAACTAGGTATAAATCCCTAAGTCACAAGATGGGTTGCCAACTGGCTCACTGACAGAACCCACACTGTGAAAGTAGCAGACTCCAAATCTGACTTCAGACCAGTGGCAACTAGTGTACCACAGGGTTCAGTTCTGGGTCCTCTCCTGTTTGGTATCTACTTCTCTGAAGTACAGGTTAAGACAGAAGGTCTTTGGCTAATGAAGTTTGCAGATGACTGCAAAACTACAGTTTTGTACCTACCATAAATGTAGATGTTCGAGTGTTCACACGGCTGCAGTCATCACACTTGGGTTATCCTGCTGTCAGGCGGTCCAGCAGTTGGCCAGAGTTCCAAAGTCTTGGTCCGGCGTCGGTTGCTGTCATAGCCACAGTAGTCAGGAAATCCTTCTACATGGCACACCTCATCACAAAAGGTTGCTCATTCAGGAGAAAAGAGATAATTATTCCCCTCTACTCATCACTCATTAGACCCATTATAGAGTGCAATGCCACTTTTGGTATGTACCTCACAAAACATCTACAACAACTGGAAAGGCCGCAGAAATACCTCACAAAGAGGATTACCGGTCTCAAACAGATGCCCTACACAGACCATCTAAAAAAACTCCAGCTTTACTCCGTCACGTCACCTACTCAGAGGCGATCTCTGCCTAACAAAGAAAGCTATGTCAAACCCAGAGCTGTTGGACAAGCTCCACTTAAAGAAATACCAATCCCTCCAAGCTACATGCTCTAGGGACCTAAACTTTGTCACCACAATAAACAGAACATGCTGGGGGGATAGATTCCTGTCCCACAGACGTCCCATACTCTGGAACAAACTATCTATATCAAACAAAGCTCCTCATTCGCACTCTTCAAGAAAAAGCTTGATGACTGGATGGGAAATAGGAAATTCACCCCTGGTCATCCCGGGGATCACTTCTGTGGCTCTGCTCAACAGGGGCACAGGAAAATAATTTTCTTGGATGAAGAAAACCAGGGTACCTTTTTGGCTATGCTTATATAGGTCCTAGGGCCAATAGCCTAGTACCTACCTATGAACCTCAGAAGTTCAACACTTATGCTTTCACACACATTTCACAGCACTAAATGAAAGCAGTGATTAGCATATTGGACATTCAACGCAATGACATTCTATATAGTATATGTAGTAGCATTTTTAATGCAAAGTGCCATTTTACTGAAATAGTTTCAATGAATTGTTCAGGTTGGTATGAATGACCTAAAAGAGACATGGAGGAGCTCTCGGATCTTGTAGCCCAGGCAAATATGACCCTAGCCCTGAGTAGCATCCTGCCATTGCCCAGAATGATACCACAGTACACGGACAAAATGACTGACTTCAACAATTGGCTAAGCTTCTGGTGTCATTCTATGGGGATCCAGTATCTGTCTGTCTGGGATGACATGATAAACAGACCACGATGCTTTGCCAGAGATGGCCTGCACCTGTCGCCCCTGGGATTCCGGATACTGGCTAAGGCTCTTGCCACCCCTATAGTGCCTTTTTTAGGCAAGGTTCAAATGCCAAATTTACCCCTGTAACAGGTACAAACAAGCAAACTCTGAGGATAATGCTACTCAATGCTAGATGTCTAAACCTCAAAATGCACTCACTTGAGGCACTCCTTAAAATGGAGAACATCGACATCTGCGCAGTGACAGAGACCTGGTTCAAGGCTCCAGAGAGCACCCCTGCATTACCAGGCTATAATTCATACCACACCTTTCGGCCACCTAACCTGGACTGAAACACTAAAGGCAGAGGCGTGTCCATATTCATTGAGGATATCCACACCTCCAGGCTAGTTGCTCAACATAATGCATCTGAAATTATCTAACTGCAACTAACACTAGGCAAGACTGTAATCCAGGTTGTAGCTTGTTACAGATCCCCCAGCAAGTCCCAGGATTCCCATTCTTCATTTCAATCCAGTAAAACTCTTTTGAGTGTGTGTACCTTTAACTCCTAGTGGGTGTAGCCTGAGCCTTTAAAAATGAAGTTATCACCTTACAATTCTATTTTATTTTATTTATTTATTTTATTTTACATTTGTTGACCGGGCTAGTCCAGCTGGATAATTTCCATTTTCAGTGGAGGCCCGGGGAGAAAAGCTCCACAATTGAAAACAAGGTTAAACATTTAAGCAACAATGCATACATTTTAGTCTAGTAAAAAATACACCTAAAAAAAAAAAAAAAAAAAAAAAAAAAAAAAAAAAACACAGATGAAAAACAAATAGTCCTAACTATATATTAAGAAAGGCTGTATAAACATAATTGTTGAAGAAATTGTTGGTACTTTTTTTTTTTTTTTTTTTGGAACAGTACAGTAATTAAGTAATTTGTGATAACAGAGAAAGATTGGGATATTTAAATAGGGAAATATGACTGAAGAAAGGAAAAGTCATTTAGTCTGGATTGGTACAGGAGCAGAGCCAGAAGTTGTTCAGATGTGATAGAAGTTGTTTTTTAAAAAGGTGAAAGGAGTCTAGTGAGGTAATGTGTGAGGGGAGGTTATTCCATATTTTCCCTACGGAGTTTGAAAATAGACAGTTACCTGCTGAATTTGTAATTCTAGTTGTGTTGACTTGTAGCTTTTCGGCAGATCGCAGCTGTTTCAAGTTATTGTAGGGGGTAAGGAGGTTACTGAGAGCGGGTGTTTTTGTTGGTCGATATAGAATGTTATGTGTAATTAAAAGTTGTTGATAGATAAGCTTGTTAGGCAGTTCTAACCAGTGTAAGTGTTTTAAGTTCTGCCAGTGGTGAGTTCTGTACTGGGATGCTGTGGCAAAATGGGCTATATTATGATAGGATGTAGTTAGTTTTTTCAGGTTACTTTTAGAGAGATTGGTGTAAATAGAGGAAGCATACAGTAGGGTGGAGATAAGATGTGATTGAGCTAAGGTGGTCCGTGCTTCTGGTGTAAGGAAGGGTTTGATTCTGTACAGTGACCCTATCTTTTTATTTACTGCTTTTATAGTGTTATTGATGTGACAATCATAGTTAAGATTATTATCAATAGTAACACCAAGCAGTTTGGTAGTAGAGTCTGGGGAGATAAGAGAATTATCACCTGCAGTAATAGTAAAGTTTAGTTGAGAAGATTTGTGGGTAGGTGAGAATAGTAATAGTTTTGTTTTCTTGGAGTTGAGGAGGAGACATCTTTTTGAGAACCACTGTTCGACAGTCGAAAAGGTAGATTGTGTGAGTGACTGGAGTTCAGATTGGGTGGAAGCTGTGCAAATGATGGTAGAATCATCTGCATATTGTATGCAGGTAGTGTTTTGGATAGATGATTGAAGATCATTAATAAAGATAGAGAATAAGAGTGGACCTAATATTAATCCTTGAGGTACTCCTAAGGAGATAGGTAGTAGAGCAGATAGAGAATTTTTCCAGAGTACTGCTTGTTGTCGGTTTTCAAGGTAGGATGAAAACCAGGTTAAGGAGGAGAAATTCAAGGCAAGTGATTTTAGTATGTGTAGAAGAAGTTTATGGTTGACCATGTCGAAGGCTTTTGACAGGTCTAGGAAAAGAGAAGCAGTTAGTTTGTTATTATTACGGTTACAGTTGATGGTATTGGTAAAAGAAAGTAGTGCAGTGGTAGTACTATGTGAGGGTCTAAATCCATGTTGAGTGTTTGCTAGTAGGTTATTTTGAAGGAGATGGTTAAGTAGTTGTTTGTGTATACATTTTTCCATGATTTTAGCTAGTGGAGATAATAGTGCTATTGGGCGAAAGTTAGAAAGGTCAGTGGATTTGCCTCCTTTATGTAAGGGTATGATGTGTGATATCTTCCAGATTGCTGGAAAATCACTTTCTTTTATGGATCTGTTTATTAGGATAGAAACAGGGTAGGCTATAGCTTTTGCTGCTACTTGAAGGAATTCAGCAGGAAGCTTATCTGCTGAGGGGGTAGTGGGTTTAAGTTTTTGTAAGAGAGATTGTATGTAAGAGGTGGGTATGGGTTGAAGTTGAAGGGAAGGAAGGACGTTGTTGGTGTTACTTAAGATCAGTTGGGAAGCATCAGGGGATAAATGGCTTGCTAGTGTTTGTATGGAAGTAGTAAAGAAGCTATTGAAGTTATTGGCTATTAAAGAGGGATTATCAGGGTCTAGATTCTGTGGGTTGGGTGTAACTACTTTGCCTGGGGTAAGTAGATTATTGATAGTAGACCAGAACTTTTTTGGTTCTTTTTTTGTGGATTGCTGAAGTTCAACATAGTAGTTCTTTTTGTCTGATATAATAGCATTTTTGTTTTTTTTTCTCAGCTCTCTAAAGGTTTGATAATCTGTTGGGTTTCTAGAGGAGCGCCATTTTTTCCAAGATTTATTTTTGAGCATAATCTTTTGTTTAGTATTAGAGGTTAGCCAAGGTGCTGTTTTGGTCTTTATTCTAATGGTACGACTTGGGGCATGGTGGTTTAAGATTGTAAGGAATGCTGAGTTGAAATGTTCAACGGCATTGTTGAGAGAGAGGTGTTTTAGGGGGGTCCGGTTGTATTGTGAGAGTTCTGTTTGAAATCTTTCGGGATTAAATTGTTTCTTTGAATATAGTGTTCTATGTGAGGTAGGTAAGTTTTGATGGGTTTTAGCTCTAATGACATATGTGAGGGAGTGATCGCTAAGGTCATCAGGAAGGATGCCAGTTTGGTAGTTTTGTGAGGGGGAGTTTGTAAGAACCCAGTCTAAGGTGGTTTCTTTTTTGCTTGTTTTATTTATTCTAGTGGGACTATCAATTAGTTGTTTGAAACCAAAAAGGTTTAAATGGGAAGTAGGGTGGGTTAGCATTGTTACAAGATTTCCAATCAATATTAAAGTCTCCAAGGAGTAGTGTTTCTTGAGGGAGGTTATTGGAGAGTTGTTCAAGAAGTTGTTCTAATGTGGGGATGTTATTTCCTGGGGGCAGGTATGCACAAATGATGTTTATTGCTTTAGTAGTGTTAATTTGAACTCTAGAGCAGATTATTTCTGCATTATTGTTTTGGGTAAGAGCAAGGTCAAGAAGAGTAAGCTTCAGGTTAGATTTATATAGGATAGCTACTCCACCTCCTTTCTTGGAGGTATGATCAAGTCTAACAATTTTATATCCAGGTGGGGTAATTTCAACCTGACCATGTTCAATCATAGCCTCACCTCAGGCTATGTTCCTACTGAATGGCGCACAGCGATGGTTATCCCACTCCACAAAAGTGGTGTCACCACGGACCCCAGAAACTACTGCCCCATTAGCCTAACAAATATCATTGACAGAGGTCACATATCAATACAATTGTGTTTGCCATCATGTATACTTCAAGATAAAATATTCTGATACTCTGTATATAGCATGGTTTTGGAATTATTAATGCAAGTATCATCAAGTAATATTTGACGCCTAGAGGAGCAGTAGGAGGTAACTGTAGATGCACCTGGATGCGCCACTCGGATGTAATGAACTAAGACACTGGAATATATTAAGGTAAAACCTAATACCTTAATTATGGGCGATTTCAACTACCCCACCATCTGCTGGAAAAACTACTCATGTACCAAATCATTCGCTCAACATTTTCTGGAATTCATAAATTCCAACTCCTTGGATCAGCTTGTTCACACCCTGATCAGGGGCAGCAATATCCTGGACCTGGTCATTACCAATATGGGTAACCGGTCTTCCACACCAGAGGTCAACTCCTTGCTGGTCAGATCCGACCACAAGCTAGTCACCCTAGACATCCATATCCCAACCCACCCCATATTAAGGAAACCACCATCAAAAACTACTCCAAAGCCAACTTCATGCTACTTCATGCTTCTTAAGACAGAAGTGGCAAACTTCACTACACCCATGCTGACAGAAAACAAGAGGTATGACCACTGAATCTTGCACAAATGCACTGTATAAGCAATCGTGCCCCATCCATAACAGAACCAAGACGCTATCATCCAAAAAAGGAAGCCAATCTGGTGGTCCCTTGCCATAAAGAAACTATACAACAGAAGCAAGAAGCCTTTGCAAAAAAGAGTAAAATCCCAAGACTGGAGGAACTCCCTGGTCAGCCTCAGCAAGAAGCTGAGATCCCTCATAAAATCCTCCAAAGCCAGTTACGAAAATAAAGTCACCACTGATTCCAAAGACAACCACAAATCATTCTATAGCTATGTCAATAATCTCAATGGCAACACTCTATGTCTGCTCTGAGCTACAGCACAATGCCACTAAATATACAGAACCAACAGATATTGCCAACATCCTGGCAGATAGGTTCTGTGCTAACTTTACCCCCCCTTCGCTCTCCAAAGGTTCTGTGCTAACTTTACCCCCCTTCGCTCTCCAAAGGGCCCAGTTTAATACTGGAAGAATGCCAAGCCCCTGTAATCACGGATGAAGTAAAGACAGCACTCTCCAAACCTAGGTTCCTGACCCAGAGACTCCCCAGACTCTGGAATAGATTGCCCATACATGTCAAGCAGAGTGCCTCTTTGGACCTCTTCAAGAGGAACCTTGACGATTGGATGGGAGAAAGGAAATTCACCCCAGGGATCACGTCAGTCGCCCTGCTAGACAGGGGTCCAGGAAAGTAAATAATGTGGGAAGAAATAGCCAGGGAATTGTTATGGCTAGGCTTGTATAGGCCCTAGGGCTGATAGCCTAGTACCAACCTATGAACCAAAGCCAAGAGCACAGCATCCATGGGATCAGACAACATCCCAGGCTGCGTACTGCACAAACTACAGAACGAACTAGCACCCCACCTAAGCACCATGTTCAATCATAGCCTCACCTCAGGCTATGTTCCTACTGAATGGCGCACAGCGATGGTTATCCCACTCCACAAAAGTGGTGTCACCACAGACCCCGGAAACTACTGCCCCATTAGCCTGACGAGACTTGTCTGCAAGGCCATGGAACGTATCCTCTTAGAGCCTATAGACAGACATAGGTAACCTTCAAACCCTGGACCCCACTCAGTTTGGGTTTGTAAAAGGTAGATCATGTCTACTAAACCTGATTGACCTCTTTGAAACAGTCACCAGAGCCGTAGATGAGGGCACATAGCCTATCTTGACCTCGCCAAGGCTTTCAATACTATCCCCCACTTTGGAATTATAGATAAACTCACTAAACTTGGCATAAATCCCTATGTCACAAGATGGGCAGATGCATCCTTGAAGGACATCTGGGAGCCATAACAGAATCACCTAATGATGCAGACATTCTACAAAAGGGCCTCACATAGACAGTTGCTTGGTGTCAAAGTCATGGCCTCAAGCTGAATGCCAAGAAGTGCACGGTCATCCCCTTTGGGAAAAACTCGGTACTCATAAACTACCACATAGGTGGTAGCTCACTACACACCAAAAGTGTGGTAAGAGACCTCGGGACACAGGTGGACAGTAGTCTCTCTTTTGATAACCACATCGTCACAGTAGTTAGGAAATCCTTCTACGTGGCACACCTCATCACAAAAGGGTTCTCCTCTACTCATAGCTCATCAGACCCATTACAGAGTACAATGCCCCATTTGGCATGCATCTCACAAGACACCTACAATAATTGGAAAGGTCACAGAAATACCTCACTATGAGGATTACCAGCCTCAAACAGATGCCATATGCAGACCATCTCAAAAAACTCCAGCTCTACTCCGTGACATATCGCCTGCTCAGATGCGATCTCTGTCTAACGTACAACGCTATGTCAAACCCAGAGCTGTTGGACATGCTACACTTAAAGAAATCCTAATCTCTCCGACCTACATGCTCCAGGAACCTAAACTTTGTCACCACAATAAACAGAACATGCTGGAGGGATAGATTCCTGTCCCAGAGACTTCCCATACTCTGGAACAAACTACCCATTCATGTCAAGCAAAGCTCCTCATTGGCCCTCTAACAAAAATTTTGACGACTGGATGGGAAATACAAAATTCACCCCGGGGATCACTTCTGCAGCACTGCTCGACAGGGGCACAGGAAAATAATTGTCTTGGGTGGCGAAAGCCAGGAAACCTTTTTGGCTAGGCTTACATAGACTCCAGGGCTGATAGCCTAGTACTTACCCTATGAATGTGTTTCTGAATCTGCACCCACCTTTTCCATATCATGCACCCTCAACAAATCTTACTATAGCACAATTAAACTATGGCAGGAACAAGGTACACAGACAGCACTTTTGGGTGTACTTATTTATTCTTTGTTAAATAGGTAAGGGGAGTGGTTCACACAACTCATTTTAATCATGACCTGAGCACATACAGTGCAACAGAATGGTAGATAATGAAATACCATAACAAACCAAAGAGTATAAAAGGCATAAAAGGCTAAACACTACCAAAACTGTATGAAAATGTAGGCTACAAAACAGGGACTGTAGTATGGTGTGAATTAAATTAATGCAAGGATGACTTGACATATTAAAAGAAAGCAACAGATGTACACAGGCTATTTACAATTTACTGCGAGTCAAACACTGCATCTATGTGACACAGTTTAAAACATTATACCCCAGTGAAAGTATTTAAATACAACTTGCAGCAAGTCTAACAGTACTGTATCTTACTCTTTCAAAATTAGTGACTCTCCACTGAGACGGCTAAAGCTCAAGTTACCCTCAAAGTCAATACACAATCGTGCACAGAGCTCAGTGTAAATGGAGCTACCCATACTGAGAAAGAAGATAAAGCAAGCCTACTGGCCAACAAATTCAGCTGCTGCTATACCCTTCTCTTCCCAGAACTTTCCCTCAGGAAATAAATATACCTCTTCCTGCCCTCAATAGGGAACAGATACTTAATGCTCTCTCCAAGACCAAGAACACTGGATCAGTGGGCCCAGACAATATCCCAGGATGCCTTCTAAATAGCATGACACATGATCTATCAGACACTCTAGAATTGATATTTAATTATAATCTCCAAACAGGCTTCATGCCTGATGAATGGAGAAAGTACAGTTGTGTACACTTACCATAAATGTAGATGTTCAAGTATATTGACTGTTGCAGTCATTACATTTGGGTTATCTACTTCCATTAGTCAGTCAGCCTGAAAAGTCTTGGGTCCTGTGTCGGTTGCTGTCCCTTCGTCCATGACGTCAGGTTGTCAGGGGTATAAAACATGCAGCAGACACAATTACATCAGTTTTTCTTGCCCCAGATGTCAGGTGCCCCCCTAATGGGAAGCAATTAAATTTATAAATACAAGGATATACCGCCAACAGAAAAGCAAATACATCAAAAAGCATTTAGAGCATAGTAAGTGAGAGTAGAGGTATAGCCAAAGGAAGAAAAGGGGGGCTGGAGGGAGGGTAACCAGAACTGCAACAGTGAATACACTCAAACATCTACATTTACGGTAAGTGTACACAAATGAACTATGTTCTTCGCATTTCACTGTTGCAGTCATTACATTTGAGTAGAGTCCCAAAGCTAAGGTTGGGAGGAGGAATTTAAATAAAATTAGGACCAGCTATAAGGCCCTGCAAGACTGCAGTGGCAAAACCAGCCCTGGATTTAGAGAAAATTGGCAAATGATAATGCTTGGTAAAAGTATGTACAGAACTCCAGGTAGCAGCGTCTATGATATCCCTAGTAGGGATGCCCCTGAAAAAGGCTGCAGAGGAAGATGCAGCCCTGGTTGAATGGGGTCTGATGCCCTGAGGGATAGGTTTTCCATGGTGCTTGTAGCAGAAATTAATGCAGTGGCCTATCCATTTTGAAATGCCCTTCCCATCTGCCCCTGCCGCAAATGCAACCAGCAGCTGTTCAGACTTCCTTTGAGGTTTAGTCCTGTGCAAGTAGAATCTGAGCTGTCTGTGCACATCTAAAGAGTGCAGTATCCGTTCCCCTTTGTTCTGTGGGTTAGGAAAGAAGGTTGGCAAATGAATGGACTGATTAAGGGCCACACTGGATACCACCTTGGGCATGAAGGAGGGATTGGTTCTGAAGGACACCCTGTCAGCATGAAAGATGATGAAAGGCTCCACTGTCATGATGGCCTGTAATTCAGACACCCTGCTTGCTGAATTGATGGCTAGAAGGAAGGCTGTTTTCCAAGAAAGGAATTTCAACTCTGTGTTTGCAGCTGGCTCAAAGGGAGGAAGAGTGAGCTTTTCCAATACAAAAAGTTAAGGTCCCAGGCTGGAGTAGGGGCTCTCCTGGGTGGTACTAAGTTTTTGACCCCTCTGAGGAATTGCTTCAGCAGTGGATGAGAGAAGAGGGGTGGTTCTGTTTTGTAATGAGCTGAAATGGCTGAGGCATGAATTTTGATGGAGGAAAATGAAAGGCCCTTGTGAAGCATCTCAGTTAAGTATTGAAGAATATGAGGTAAACTGACCACTGTTGTGCCCATCCCAGAGTTTGGCTCCAGGAACATAATCATTTCCATTTTTCAGCATAGGATTTTCTAGTACCGGGCCTCCTTGCCTCCAGAATGACATCCATCACTTGCTTACTGAGGGATGGTAACGGAGAGCTCAGGTAATTAGCCAGGCTGCCAGGTTCTGGGTTTGAAGCTGTGGGTGCAGAATCTGGCCCTCCTGCTGGGACAGCAGGGAAGGGGTCTGAGGCAGGTGTCATGGCACCAGCAGTGACACACTGCGCAAGAGGGGGTGCTAGTGTTGGCGTGGCCAGTTTGGTGCAATCAGTATTGTGCTTGGTTTGTCCTGTTTGATCTTTAGGAGTACCTTGGAGAGGCACAGGGGAAAGCCATAAATTGATAGATAGGGACAGGGCATCCATTTTCCAAGCTTGTCTGTGGGGAATCCATGTGCAGAATTTGTCCAACTGGTAGTTCTGGGAGGAGGCAAACAGGTCTATCTCTGGGCTACCCCATTTGTTTCACAACATGTTGAATATCTTTGGTTCCAGTTTCCACTGGTGTGGGTCCATGAGATTTCTGCTTAGGTCGTCTGCCAGTGTACTTAGCTTTCCTGACAGGATCTGAGCCTGTAGGTGCACTTGGTAGCTCAAGGCTGTGTTCCACAGAGGCATGGCTAGTCTGCAGAGAGGGTATAAGTGGGTTCCCCCCTGCTTGTTTATGTACCACATAACAGTGGTGTTGTCCGTCTTTACCAATAATTGTCCTGGAAGAATGTGGTCCATGAAGGCTGTCAGAGCATTCTGTACAGCTAACATTTCTTTTTGATTGATATGCAGGTGCATTTGATTTGGTTTCCATTTGCCCTGAATGAACTGCCCTACCAAGTGAGCCCCCCATACATATTCTGATGCATCTGTTGTTAGGGTTTGGGCGGCAGGTGGTAGAGTGAATGGCAGTCCCTTGTTTTGGTGGCAGGCCTCTGCTCACCAAAGGAATTCTATCTGTAGACAAGGTTTTATAGGAATCATTGATTCTAGATCCTGAGAATGTTGACACCATAGGCGTTTTAGATACCACTGTAGTTTCCTCATATGCAGTATTGCATATGGAAATAGTAGAATGCAAGAGGCCATGAACCCCAGGGCTTGCAGTATTTTCCTTGCAGATAGCTGGGTCTTTGTGGCCAGTAGTTTGAAGTAGACGGTCAAATGAACTTGTTTCTCTGGCGTGAGGTAGGCCATCTGGGAAGTTGTATTCAAGATTTCTCCCAGGAATACAATTTGTTGGCAGGGTACAAGATGTGATTTCTTTTTGTTTATGGTGTACCTCAGAAACGTTAGCAATTTTTTTACAAATGCCAGATGATTTAATAGTATGTCCTGGCTTTCTGCCTGAATTAGACAATCGTCCAGGTATGGGTATATTTGAATATTTCTTAGCCTGCAAAATGCAATGACTGGAGCTAGGCACTTTATGAATACCCTCGGCGCAGTAGATAAGCCAAAGGGCAGTGCAGAGAACTGATTGTGCATGTAGCCTGCTCTGAAGCGTAGGTAACTTCTGCAAGATTCCCTTATTGGGATGTGCAGGTAGGCTTCCTTTAAATCCAGTGTTGCTAACCACGCATCTTTGCCTAGCATGGGAAGCAGCTGATGAAGAGTTAGCATCTTGAATTTTGGGATTACCAAAAATGTGTTTAGGATAGACAGGTCCAGGATAAGATGCTACAAAATGTCTTTTCTGGGTACCCGGAAAAGTCTCGAGTAGAAACCTTGCCCCCATTCTTCTTCTGGGACAGGATGAATAGCCCTGATGCTTAAGAGAGAGAGAACTTGCTTTTGAGCCTCTGCCCACTGATTTGGGGGTAGGTCTGGCCAACCGTTTGGGGCTGGTAAGGAGTGGAAGTGGAATCTGTATCCTTGGGAAACTATATTTAAAACCAATTTGTCCTGGCTAATGAGTTCCCAATTTTTTGCATGCAGGGCAATCTTTCCCCCAAAGGACCAGTCAGTTGAGCAGGGCTTGGAAGGTTTAAAGTTAAGTCATTGAGACAGTTTACCATAGGGGGAGTCTTACTACTCCCTGCTTTGGAAGTGGGAGCCCCCCACTGCTTAGGCCTGTGAGAACCTTGGGACAGAAGCCTGGGTGCTCTTCTGTTTCTGGGTTTGGACTGAGAAGGCCTAGAAGAGCAAGAAAGGACCAATTCATAGAGGGCCAGTGCCTACTAAATATGGGAGGCTGTACTTGCAGGAAATCTTTAGCAGTTTGCATAGATTTAGATTTTTCCTCCATCTTTTTAAGAACTTCTTCTGCTTTGCTGCCAAACAGGCGGTCTTGGTTTAAGGGAGCATCCAGTAATTTAGCTTTAACATGATCTGGCAAAGATTGGTCCTTAAGCCAAGCGTGCGTTATAAGTACAGACCCAGTGACAGCAGCCCTGCAAGATGCCTCTAATGAATCAAAACCACATTGCAAAATATGTTTTCCAACTTGTTCAGCAGAATGCATTAAATCCTGTAAATATTTATTTTCAGCACAGTCAGGAATCAGCATCATTTTCTGTTAAAGCAATCCAATAATATGCTGCTGATACTTTACAAAACTGGCAGTTTAAGGCCCTAATGCCCAAGGTTGCAGAAGTTGTCAGCGCCCTGGAATCTCTATTAGAGAGGGTAAGATTTTGGCAGTAGTAGCCTTAATGCCTTTGGGTCCCTGTGACATGGTCACAGGATCTGCAGTAGGATTTTTAAAGAGGAACTTGTGAGAGTCAGGTACCCTGTAATATCTATCAGGTTTTCTGGGAGCAGGAGGTAAAGAGTCAGGGGCCAGGCTAGATTCTGAGAAGGCATCATCTACAATGTCCAGTACAGGAGGGACAGCTAAAGGCCTGTGTTGAGGTAGGAGTAAGAATTCCCTAAGCCTATTTTTGGAGTCCCAGCAAAAATTCTCCCTAAGAGTATGCAAAGTTTCACCAAAAGAGAAATCCTCTGGAAGGGAAGCAGAGGGAATGGAGTCCTCTGCATCAGAATCCTCATGGGTAGATAAGGGCAAATCCTGGTCATCAGAGAAAACAGAAATTTCAGAATCCTGATCAGAAGAATCAGAAGGAAAATCAGTCGTAGGTCTCTTAGAGGGGGAAGGATGGCTTCCCCTGATTAGAGTAATAAGGTCTTCAGCCATTCTCATCATTGGTTTTTTAGGCATAGGGGCCTGACCATGCGTCTGGGCGTCGGTTTTCTAGGCATGGATCGAGTTTTAGGCCTTGAAGAAGATGGCATCCATTTAATATGCGAGTCAGTAGGCCTGAATACACACACCCTCAGAAGCCAGTGCCTGCACAGCGGCTCCGGACCCATCCAAGGTAGAGACATCCGCAGGTTCCACAGTCAAAGAAGCATCTTGTGACATACCAGACTCAGAATGGGTCTCAGTAGAGGCCTGCGAATCTGAAGTAGTGGGTATCAGGGGCTGCAAAAGCACCTCACTGAGTACTGGCGAACTGGGTGACTAGCTTAGGAGAAGCGTCGTTGGCAGCTTTAGACCTAAGTGGTCTGTCTCTGTCTTTATCTTTGCGTTTTTTTGGAAAGTCGGTAGTCGGTTGGCTTACTAAAGCCATTTTTGGATAATTGAACAGAGTAACAAAATATTTAAATGCGTAAATGCACCGACGATTAATAGTATGAGGTTTGAATAAAGCACAAAACTTACAGCGAGGTACGTTGTGGTCTGGGCCTAAGCAAGGAATGCAGTACGAATGAAAATGTTTGAGGTATTTGCTTTCCACAAGAAATACAATTGTTAACTTTTACTGACATCGGTTTAGAGCAAGAAAAAGGATCCCCAACAGGGTACTTAACTTAGTTGAAGACTTCGGATCTGAAACTCGAAAACGAAAATTTCAAGAGTGAGCCGACCGGCACTTGCGAACTGCTTCTGCGTCGGGCACCACACGGCAAGAAAGACTGATGTAATGGCGCTGGCTGCATGCTTTATACCCCTGACCACCTGACATCATGGAAGATGAGACAGCAACCGACGCAGGACCCAAGACTTTGATAAACAGGCCAACTGAGGGCTACTGCAAGCAGATAACCCAAATCTGATGACTGCAACAGTGAAACACGAAGAACATCAGAGAAACTTTTCAAAGCTTAGAAATATTTTGGCACACTCAGGGGAAAATACAATTGTGTACACTTACCATAAATGTAGATGTTTGAGTGTATTCACTGTTGCAGTCATCACACTTGGGTTATCTGCCTGCAGGTAACCCTCAATTGGCCCAAATACTAGAGTCTTAGTATTTCTGAGTCAGATGCTGTCGCTTTTTCCATGATGTCATGTCGTCAGGGGTATAAAAACAGGCAGCCAACGTGATTACATCAGTTCTTCTTGCCCCAAATGTCAGGAAACCCCAAAAAGGGAGCTAGTATATGGTGGGGAACACCACCAATAAAAAAGCGAATACCAGTGCCATTAGGAATGGAAATAGAGAAGAGAGGCAGAAAGACAGAGAAAGCCAAGGGGCTGTAGGGAGGGAAACCAGGACTGCAACAGTGAATACACTTGTACCTCTACATTTATGTTAATTGTACACAACTGTACTATGTTCTTCGTGTTTCACTGTTGCAGTCATCACATTTGAGTTGATTCCCAAAGCTGAGGCTGGGTGGAGGCAGTCAAGAAGTGTAAGGGCTGGCCAGTAGGCCTTGCAAGGCTTCTGTAGCAAATCCAGCCCTGGATTTGGAAAAGATAGGTAAGTGGTAATGCTTGGTGAAGGTGTGTACAGAACTAAGTTGCAGCTTCCAGAATGTCTCTGGTAGGGACACCCCTGACAAATACAGTAGAGTTGGAAGTAGCCCTAGTGGAATGTGTTCTGATCCCCTTTGGGGTAGGTTTTCCATGGTGCTTATAGCAGAAATGTATGCAGTGTGCTATCCCCATTTGGAAATGGTTTGTTTTGAAATGGCCTTACCCTCTGCCCCTGTAGCAAAGCTGACTAGCAGCTGGTCAGATTTTCTGAAAGGCTTAGTCCTGTCAAGGTAGAACCTGAGCTGTCTGTGCACATCCAAGGAGTGCAGGATCCTTTCCCCTTTACTCTGAGGTTTAAAGAAGGTTGGTAAATGGATGGATTGGTTTAGAGCCACACTGGGCACCACCTTAGGCATGAAGGACAGATTAGTCTTGAGGGAATAATGGAGGGTTCTGCAGCCATTAGTGCCTGTAACTCAGACACTCTTCTGACTGAAGTTATGGCTAAAAGCAAGGCTGTTTTCCAAGAGAGGAATTTCAGCTCTGCTGAGGCAGCAAGTTAAAGGGTGGAACTGTGAGCTTTTCCAGTACAAAGTTAAGGTCCCAGGCAGGGGTGTGTGCTCTCCTAGGGGGCCTTAAATTGTTAGCCCCTCTCAGGAACTGTTTGATGAGAGAGTGAGAAAATAGAGGTGGCTCAGTATTATAATGAGCTGAGATGGCAGAGGCATGAATCTTAATGGAAGAGAAGGATAGGCATCTGTGGAATAGCTCTGCTAAGTAATCCAGGATTAGAGGCAAGGAGGGCACAGCTGTGTCATTTCCTTTAGACTGATTCCTAGACCACTATCTTTTCCACTTTTCAGCATAGGATTTCCTAGTACTAGACCTTCTGACTTCAAGAATGACGTCCAGCACCTGTTTGCTGACGGTTGCTGGTGGGAAATTCAAGGGATAAGCCATGCTGCAAGGTTTAGGGTTTGCAATTGGGGATGTAAATCTGTCCCTCCTGCTGAGACAGCAGGGTAGGAGTCTGATGTAGGTGGCAGGGTGGCACCATTGCCAGGCTGCGTAGGAGTGGGTACCAGTGTTGGTGTGGCCAGTCTGGTGCAATAAGAATTGCCCTTGGCCTGTCCTGTTTTATCTTGAGTAGTACTCTTGAGAGAAGGGCAGAGGGGCAAAGGCATAGACTGAGAGGTCTTCCCAGTGAAAGGATAGGGCATCCCCCTTCCAGGCCCTGCTGTGAGGGTTCCTGGTGCAGTATCTGCTCAACTGATGGTTCTGGGGGGAGGCAAAGATGTCCACCTCCGGTGTCCCCCATCACTGGATCAGAAGGTTGAAAGTGAAGGTGTCGTGCTCCAATTTCCACTCGTGTGGGTCTAGGAGATTTCTGCTTAAGTCATCTGCTAGTGAATTTTGTTTGCCTGGCAGGAATTGAGCATGTAGACACACTTGGCAGCTCAGGCTGTGTTCCACAGGGCCATGGCTAACCTGCAGAGTGGGTAAGAATGGGTCCCCCCTGCTTGTATATGTACCACATAACTGTCGTGTTGTCTGTTTTTAAACAGCAGATGTCCTGGAAGAATTAGGTATCTGAAAGCTGTCAGGGCATTCTGTACAGCTAGCATTTCTTTCTGATTGATGTGCAGGAGAATCTGGCCTGGGCTCCAGTGGCCCTAAATGCATTTGCCTGCCATGTGACCACCACGCATAATCTGATGCGTAGTTTGAGCAGAGAGGGGTTGAGTAAAATGCAGTCCCTTGTTGTGGTTGCATGCTTCTGCCCACTAAAGGAACTTTGCCCTTAGACAAGGTATGATAGGAATGACCGTTTCCAGGTCCTGCGAATGTTGGCACCAAAGACATTTTAAGTACCACTGAAGTTTCCTCATATGCAGTCTTGCATAGGGAATTAGTAGAATACATGAGGCCATGATCCCTAGGGCTTGCAGTATTTTTATTGCAGATACCTGGTTTCTGGTGGCCATTTGTTTGAAGTAGTTTGTCAGATAGACCTGTTTTTCTGGAGTGAGAAATGCCATCTGGGAAGTTGTGTCCAAGCTTGCTCCCAGGAATACAATCTTTTGACTGGGTACCAGTTGTGATTTCTTTTTTTTAATGGTGTACCCCAATGAAGTGAGAATGCTTTTTACAAATGTCAGGTGTTGAAGCAGCAATTCCTGACTGTCTGTCTGAATCAAGCAGTCGTCCAAGTATGGGAAAATTTGGATATTTCTCTTCCTGCAGTATGCAATGGCAGGAGCCAGGCACTTTGTGAACACTCTGGGCACAGTAGATAAGCCAAAGGGAAGTGCAGATAACTGATAGTGCATAGAGCCTGCCCTGAAATGTACATATTTCCTGCATGACTCCCTTATTGGGATGTGCAGATAAGCTTCTTTTAAGTCTAGAATGACTAACCAGGCATCCTTGGCTAGCATAGGGAGAAGCTGTTGCAGGGTAAGCATCTTGAATTTTGGGACCACCAGGAAGGTGTTGAGAACTGAAAGGTCCAGTATTGGGTGCCTCTTTTCTGGGCACCAGGAAAAGTCTGGAGTAGAAACCCTGACCCCTTTGTTCTACTGGAGCAGGTTGAATAGCTCTGATATTGAGCAGGGAAAGTACTTGCTTTTGAGCCTCTGCCCACTGGTTTGGAGGAAAGTCTGGAAACCCGCATGGGGTTGGCAGTGAGTAGAAATAGAATTTGTACCCCTGGGATACAATGTTGAGTACCCATCTGTCCCGAGTAATGGACATCCAGTTTTTTGCATGAAGGGCAAATTTTCCTCTTATGGGCAAAAGCAGTTGGGCAGGGCTGGGAAGGAGAATGGAGAAGTCACTGTGAACTTTTTCCATAGGGGGGGCAGCTTACCACTCCCTGGTTTTGGGGTGGGGGCACTCTATTGTTTAGATCTCTGCATACCCTGTTTCCCCTGGGTCTTGTCTGGGAAGGCCTGGAAGGGGCTGGAAAGGACCATTTTTTTGAAGGATAGTGCCTACTGAATCTAGGTGGTTGCACTTGTAAGAATTCTTTAACAGTTTGCATAGATGTAACTTTTTCTTCCATCTTTTTAAGAACTTTTTCTGCTTTGGTGCCAAACAAAAGGTCCTTATTTAAAGGCGCGCCTATTAATTTGGATTTGACATGATCTGGCAAGGTTTGTTCCTTCAGCCAAGCATGCCTTCTCAGTACAGAACCAGTGACTGCAGCCCTGCAAGATGCTTCTAGAGCATCAAAGCCACACTGCAAAGTATGCTTACTAACTTGGTTTGCAGAATGCATTAACTCTTGAAAAATCTTTATTTTCTGCACAATCTGGAAATAATGCCATTTTTTGTTTAATTTGTTCCACTTAACTAACACTGGATACTAACATCCCTTCTTTCCCCTGCTTGCACCTGTGATCTCACTTTATCATTTCACCTAATTCTTACTATTACTATGGTATCTGCAAGAATACTCTACACTCTACCTCTTAAGTGCATGAGACTTAATATGCAATGACTTCTCATTTCTAACTTTGTAAAATCCTTCTAATTTTGTATCTGATATAAATGTCATCACTTGTTGAATTAATTGTAATATTTGTTTATTTGTCTACTTAAATTTTTACAATGTATAATCATCTTTAATAACCTACTGTAACCTCAATTGTTTGGAGCTTTTCTCCCCAGGACTCCATTGAAAACGGGTTCATCTTGGCCCAATGGACTATCCTGGTAAACCAACTGCAAATAAATAAATAAATAAAATAAATAATATGTTGCTGGTACTTCAACATGTGAAACTGGCAATTCAATGCCCTGATGGTAAGAGTGGCAGAGGTATATAAATTCTTACCCCATCTGTCTAAAGCTCTGGAATCCCTGTCCGAAGGGGTAGGATTTTTGGCTGTAGTAGCCTCAATACCTTTAGGTCCCTGAGAAATGGTCTCTAGATCAGCAGTAGGATTTTTGAAAAGAAATTTGTGGGAATCCGGTACTCTGTAGTACCTCTCAGGTTTCCTAGGGGCCGGAGGTAATGTATCTGGAGTAAGACTGGATTTCATAAAAACATCATCTACAACATCCAGGGGAGGAGGTATAGGTATGGGCCTGTGTTGAGGCAACTCAAAAAATTCTGTGAGTCTCTTTTTGGACTTAGGATAGTCTTGGCATTCCCAGTGGAAATGCTCTTAAGGTATGCAAGGTTTCACCAATTGAAAAATCCTCTAGAGGGGAGGCAGAGGAAATGGATTCCTCTGCATCTGAATCCTCATAGGCTGATGAGGGCAAGTCCTGATAATCAGACGGTTCAGAGTCATCAGACTCTTGGTCTAGAGAGTCAGAAGGAAACTCAATTCTTTGTCTCTTAGCAGGGGAAAGCTGGCTTCCCCTAATTAGGGTAATAAGGTCTTCAGCCATTCTAAGCATTTGTATTTTTGGTATGGGAGCTTGAGCATGTGATTTGTTCGTTGGTTTTCTAGGCGTAGTATGTACTCTGGGCCTAAGAAACTTAAGTAGTTTTGGCGAAGAAAGAAGTTGTCGGTTTGATTCGAACATCGGTAGGACAGAATACACCCTCAGAAGCAGGTGTCTGCACAGCGGCTCCGAACCCATCCAAGGTAGAGACAGCTGCAGGTTCCATAGTCGAAGAAGCATTTCACGGCATACTGGACTCCAAATGTGTCTCAACAGTGGCCCGCAAATTCACAGAAGCAGGCATCAGGGGCTGCAAACTGAGTACCAGCGGACTGGCGATTAGCTTAACGGAAGCGTTGTCGACAGTTTTGGACCTATGCAGTCTGTCTCTGTATTTATCTTTTTGATTTTTCAGAAGATCGGTAGTTGGATGGCTTATCGAAGACATTTCGGAATATGGAGAATGAAAGCGAAAGAATTTAGTGAAAAAGATAACCCGATGATGAATGGTTTGGGTGTTAAACAAGGCACAAAACCGACAGCGAGGGATGTCGTGGTCTGGGCCTAAACAGGTGATGCAGTAAGAATGGAAATTGCTGCGTGGTATTTGCTTTCCACAGGCAAGACAATTATTAAACTTTTTCTGACATTGATTTGAGCAAGAAAAAAGGATCCCCAATGGGGTACTTAGCTTTAGAAGACTTCAGGATAATAAACTCGAAAACGAAAATTTCAGGAAGCAGCCAACCGGCACTTGCGAACTGCTTCTGCTTCGGGCTCCTCCTCGGCAAGAAAGACTGATGTAATGGTGTCGGCTGCCTGTTTTTATAACCCTGACGACATGATGTCATGGAAGAAGTGACAGCATCCGACACAGAAATACTAAGACTCTGGTATTCAGACCTATTAAGGGCTACCTACAGGCAGACAACCCAAGTGTGATGACTGCAACAGTGAAACACGAACATCTTTGGCAAACTCGGAACATCTTTTGCAGTACCAGGAAGTTAGGAAATACTACAATACTGTTAAAACAACATAAGAGCAGTCCCTTCAGTAGTTTCAAGTATGCTCAAGCCATAACATGAAACACTTCCCCCAGCAATCCTGTCTGTGGCATGTCCAAGTATGCACAAGCACCAAAATGAAACATTTCCCCAAATGATCCTTTCAGTAATCTCACCAAGTATGCACAAGCAACAAAAGGAAACATTTCCCCCAGTGATCTTTTCTGTGGTATGTCCAAGTATGCACAAACACCAAAATAAAACATTTCCCCAAGTGATCCCTTCAGTACTTTCACCAAGTATGCATAAGCACCATAATGAAGCATTTCATCCAGGAATTCCTTCGGTAGTTTGGCCAAAAATGCACAAGCACTTCACTGACATCAAAATGAATTTGCCCCAATGACCTTTTCAGTAGTTTGTCAATGCCTGCACAATACTTCACTGACACCAAAATGACAGAAAAATATGAGGCAGAAATACGTCAGTCATATAGAACAAGTGTGTGTCAGTCTAGGAAGTGGGAAGGCAGAAAAGTTCACACAATATTTTAAAGATAGGAACCAATTGTCATCACAAAATTAGCTAAACTGTCAAGAGATATTAAGCAAGCTGTTTCTTATAGGGGCCAACATTGCTGTTTTGTTCATCTTCTAATACCTATTCTCTACTCTTCATCCAAGTTTAGAAAGTGATAAAGTGCTCCATATTCATGCAACACCAAAAAAAAACTTTGCCATCTAGTAGGGTTACTATGGAATTCTGCTTATACCAAACTGAGACAAACCTAGTTCTATTCGAGGAGTAGACTCCATTTTGGTGGGGAAATTATGCTTATTACAGATAAGTAACCACCCTTTTGGTTAGTTATATTAAAGCTGCTTTTTTTGGTTTTTAAAAAAAATTTTGCCCAAGCCTGGGTTTTTTGGAAATACTTTTTTAACCCGAAAAAATTATTG